>NC_088805.1:4426291-4469706 GCF_011386835.1 Chrysemys picta bellii
ACTGTATAGATCACCGTTGTGACCACTGTTATATATTTGCAGCCAATATTGTATAAAGATTGTCATGGAAGGGGTCTATGGAGAGGTTCTGATTGGCTGATTATAATTATGCTATTTGTATATGTGTATCAGTTTTGTAGTTGACGTTCTGAATATTGGCTCTATACTGTCTGTATTTCAAGCTTGTGCTATGCTTCCGGGAAAACACCAGACAAGTTGGTGTTAGTTCTGCCTAGCCTGCTTGATGGCCCACTAAGGACCATGAGCTATACAATTGACCCATTGAGAGAAGGTGGAGACAGGGGCTGGCTGCAGGCAGGGTAGGGGGTGCGGGGCTGGTGTGGGCAGGGGGTGCAGCAGGGGCTGGCTGCAGGCAGGGGCTGGCTGGAGACGGGCTGGTGGGGGCAGGGGGTACGCTGCTGGAGGCAGGGCAGGGGGTGCAGCAGGGGCTGGCTGCAGGTAGGGCAGGGGCCCCCCTGCTTCTACCACCTTGGCTCTTTAAATAGCTGCCGGAGCCCTGGGGAAGCTGTGGGGCTCTCGTGGCTATTTAGAGGACCGAGGCAGCAGAGGTAGCTGGAGCCCCGGCACTTTAAATAGCCCCCGGAGCCCCCTGCTACCCCAGGGCTCTGGTCCAAGCACTAGACTCCTCCCCATAAGCACCATAGCTCCCCCTTCTCCTCCACTGGTACATAAAACTACAAGTCCCAGAATCCCTTGCTTCTGCCATCCCACCTCCTGAAGGGGCAGCCAATGGGCCGGAGCCGTTTGCTGATTGGCAGGTGTGCGGGCCAGTGGGGGCGAGCCCGTGCCCGGCGTGCAGTGGCAGTAGGAGATGGCGCCGCCGGGCTGGGAGTGGGCGCTGCGGCTCGTGCTGTGCGCGCTGGGGCTGGCGCTCTCTGTGTACGCGCTGCACGTGGAGAGCTCGCGGGAGCGGGACCCCGGGTACCGGGCCATGTGCGACCTGAGCCCCTCCGTCAGCTGCTCCAAGGTCTTCACCTCCAGGTGAGCGGGGGGGACCGGCCCCATTGCAACCCCTCGCCCCATGGCATGACTCCCCCTCCCCCCATTGCAACCCCTGACACCATGACATGACTCCCCCTTGCTCCTCTGCAACCCCCCGCCCCATCGCATGACTCCCCTTTGCCACGCACCCTTCAGAGCTTCCTGTGATAAACTGCGAACTTTGGACAATAGCGGGGTGCTAGGAAGGGTCACCCCCTTGTGTTGCTGTGACAATGCGGTTTTGGCGGAACCCAACTGAGAGTGCCAACTCAGGACAAATTGCTAAAACAGGGCAGTTACAGCCCAAGGCTGGGGTTTTTCCACCTCTAAGGCAAACCAAACCAGCCAGACTAGGAGGACTTCGGTCTCGTCCCACTGGCTAACCGCAAGTCTCACAAGCAATCTCCTTAGACACTCCAGTTTCCCAGTATTACCACCAGGGCCACACGTTATGGGGACAAATGGTTATGAAAACCAATACCCCAGTAAAAGAAAAAGGTTCTCCTGATCCCAAAGGACCAAGCCCCAGACCCAGGTCAATATACAAATCAGATCTTATCCACAAATCACGCTGCTGCCGATCCTTTAGAATCTAAAATCTAAAGGTTTATTCATAAAAGGAAAAAGATAGAGATGAGAGTTAGAATTGGTAAAATGGAATCAATTACATACAGTAATGGCAAAGTTCTTGGTTCAGGCTTGCAGCAGCAATGGAATAAACTGCAGGTTCGAATCAAGTCTCTGGAATACATCCCCCGCTGGGATGGGTCCTCAGTCCTTTGTTCAGAGCTTCAGTTTGTAGCAAAGTTCCTCCAGAGGTATGAAGCAGGATTGAAGACAAGATGGAGATGAGGCATCAGCCTTATATAGTCTTTTCCAGGTGTAAGAACACCTCTTTGTTCTTACTGTGGAAAATTACAGCAAAATGGAGTCTGGAGTCACATGGGCCAGTCCCTGCATACTTTGCTGAGTTACAAGGCGTATCTGTCTTCTCTCAATGGGTCCATTGTATAGCTGATGGTCCTTAATGGGCCATCAAGCAGGCTAGGCAGAGCTAATCTCAGCTTGTCTGGGATGTCACCCAGAAGCATAGCATAAGTTTGCCATACAGACAGTATAGAGCCAATATTCATAACTTCAACTACAAAACTGATACACACATATAGACAGCATGATCATAACCAGTAAACCATAACCTTGTCCTAGACACCCCATTTGACCCCCTTTATACAAGATTTGGGTGCCACTACAGGACCTTGGTTGCAACAATGATCTATACGGTCCCAGTTTATGTCAGTAACGTCACAGTTGCCCCAGAGTAGCCTGGGTCAGAGCCCAGTGGGAGGCCCTGGGCTCCCCCACCATCTGCTGCGCCCTTCCCCCCAAAAAGGCCGAAACCCTGACCACTAGGCAACATCCCCATGAGCGAAGGCCATCACGAGGCATCCATCTTCGAAAGTTTGCAGAGGATGCGGGAGCAGAAAGGGGAGAGAGGATGAGGGTGGCTCTTGGGAAGAGGGAGAGAGGGAGCCTTATGGGAATCTGTTTACTGCCATCAACCCAAAGATCAGATCATTGATGCCTAGAATCTTCCCTGACATGTTGTAATTGATTACTTTGCATTTATCAACATTGAATTTCATCTGCCTTTTTGTTGCCCAGTCACTCAGTTTGGTGAGATCCCTTTGTCACACTTTGCACTCTCTTTTGGACTTAACTAACTTGAGTTGGTTTGTATCACCTGCAAATGTTGCCACCTCACTTTTTACCCCTTTTTCCAGATCACTTAGGAGTATGTTGAACAGAACTGGTCCCAGTACAGAGCCCCAGGGGACACCACTATTTACCTCTCTCCATTCTGAAAACTGACCACTTAGTCAGACCCTTTCTTTCTTGCCTTTGAACCAGTTACATATCCCAGAGAGGACCTTCCATCTTATCCCATTTTGCTTCAGAGCCAAGGGAGGGACCTTCTCAAATGTTTTCTGAAAATCTAAATACACTATATCCACGGGATCACCTTTATCTACATGCTTGTTGACTCCCTCAAAGAATTCTAGTAAATTCGTGAGGCATGATTTCCCTTTACAAAAACCATGTTCACTCTTCCCCAACAAATTATGTTTATCTCTGTGTCTAATAATTGTGCTCTTTATAATTTCACCCAATTTGCCTGGTACTGAAGTTAGCCTTAGTTGCCTGTAATTGCCAGGAGCATCTCTGGAGCCTTTTTTATGCATTGGTGTCATATTAGCTCTCCTCCAGGCATCTGGTGTGGAAGCGGATTTAAAGGACAGGTGACTTATTGCTGTTTAATTTATCAATTTGTTCCAAAACCAGTAAGGATACTGGTCCTTACTGAATAGTCAAGTCATGATCACTGGCCCCAGAGCAACCACGGACATCCAGTCCAGTGATCAGTTCATCTTTATCCAACACAAGGAGGCCCACAATAGAGTCACTCCTAGTTGGGCACAAAACTTTGTATTAGAAAAGTATCTATAATTTTTTTAAATGGCCAAGGACGATTTACTCCTGGCTACGTGAGACCGCCCCTGTCTGTCTCCCAGTAGGAAGTCCCCCGGGCTAACCTAATTTCTTCCCACAAGTCATAGACAGGTGCAAAAGGAGAAACATTTCCTGCTCTCTGGTTTGGATTCAGTGAATGGTGTCAGCCCCCCACCGGTTCATCTGCTGGGCTGTGTCAGTGGCAGCTTGATCCCTGTCCATTCGAGGTCCGGGGTTCTCAATAACCAAGAACGTAAAACAGGTAATGATGTGTCTAATGCAGGGGCTCTCAAACTGCATTGCACTCCGACCCCCTTCTGACAACAAAAATTACTACACAACCCCAGGAGGGGGGACCGAAGCCTGAGCCCTCCCGACCCTGGGTGTGGGGGGAAAGCCAAAGCCCAAATCCCCCCACCCTGCGTGGGGAGGCCAAAATCGAAGCCCAAGGGCTTCAGCCCCAGACAAGGGGCTTGCAACCCGAGCTTGACTGTCTAGGGCTGAGGCCCTCAGGCTTTGGCTTCTCCCTCAGTCAGGGGGGCTCGGACTTCAGCTTTGGCCCCAGACCCCAGCAAGTCTAAGCCAGCCCTGGTGACCCCATTACAATGGGGTTGTAACTCACTTTGGGGTCCTGACCCAGAGTTTGAGAACCACCTCCCTGCCCACCACTTTTTGTATCCTCTCTCCCCTACCTCAGTGGGCTGTAACCAGCGACATACCCATCGTCCCCCCGGGTTTCCCCATTTCCCCTTCCCAGGGAGAATTTCCATCTCCTCTTCCTTGTTGCCCAGATTGTCACGGAGTATTGGGGAACTCAGGGCCCTGCACCCCCGGCTTCCTGCGATTCACCATGACTCTCAGCCAGCCAGTAAAGCAGAAGGTTTATTTGGATGACAGGAATACAGTCCAAGACAGGTCTTGCAGGCACAGACAACAGGGCCCCCCTCAGTTAGGTCCAGCTTGGGGTCCCAGGGCATGCCAGCCCACCCCCTTGGGGGGTCAGAGCCATCTCTGCCTCCCAGCCATCTCTCCAGCCTCCTTCCAGCCTGCTTCCAGCCCTCTGCCTTCAGCGACCCCTCCCACAGCCTTTGTTCAGTTTCCCGGGCCCCGGAGTCATCTGACCTCCAACCCCCTCCTGGGTTCTCATGTTACAAGCTCAGGTATGTTCCCTTGGGCCGGCTCCCATCCCCCGATGCAGACCATCCTAGTCACACTCCCCTGTCAGCATTCACACACCCCAGCAAGAACAGTCCCAGTTCGTCACATCTCTCCCCCCTTCGAGACCGAACTGAGCAGGGTCACTTTAGCCAGTGACCCGGGGAAGTTCGAACCTACCCCCGTTCCCATGGATGCCCCCGCATCCCTCCAGTTCCTTGGTGGGAGTTACACCAGGCCCCTTCCGTTCCACGCCCCCCCTTAGGTCGGGGGTGCTTGATGGCACTCGCAGTTCGCATGTGGGAAGGTTTATGCGGCCTGTGCCCTTTTCCCACCCCCATACCTCTGGGGTTCCAACTGGGCTGTGGTCTTCTCCCAGCGCTCCAGTCTGGAGGTCTGTGCTTTGGGCTCTCTTGGTTTAGAGCCGCCCTTTTAACCTTGGCCACCCTCTGGAAAGGATCCTTTATGCTGGGCAAGGGTCCTAAAGCTCTTTTCCCCTTGTCCCAGGCCTTCCTCCCCCTCTGACAGGGGTCACAGGATCCGCAGTACTGTCGGACAGTAACAAAGACCCCAGGCCAGTAAAAGCTCCGTAGCAGCCTCTGCTGGGTACGCCAGGTTCCCTGGTGCCCTGAGAGGGGAATGTCATGGGCCCGGCACAGCAGCTGGCGGCGATACTTCTGGGGTACCACCAGCTGCCTCCTGATCCCCCCTGACTCCATTTTCCCTGGGGGAGCCCATTCTCGGTACAGGAACCCCTTCTCCCACAGGAACCTTTTCCGGCCACCTCGTTCCATGGTCTGTACCGCATTGAGGTCGGCCAGGTCCCTTATCTTCCGCAAGGAGGGGTCTCTCTGTAACTCGGCCTGGAACTCAGCAGCTGGGACAGGGATGGCCACCTGCTCTTTCTCGCCCGCTGGGTCCGAAGCTGCAGCCTCCCTGAGCCGCGTCCCTGGGCGTTCCCTCCCCACCAGGTTAGGGTCCTGCGCCTCAGGCAAGGCACCCCCCCCAAGGCCAGGGCGCAGGGCCCCTCGCCGGCTCTGACTGCGGGTCACAACCAGTGCCTTTTGGGGGTTGCTTGGCCAGTTCTCCAGGTCCCCCCCCATCAATACCTCAGTGGGCAGATACGGGTGTACCCCCACATCCTTGGGGCCCTCCTTGGCCCCCCACTTCAGGTGTACCCTTGCCACGGGCACTTTGACTGGTGTTCCGCCCACCCCCGTCAGGGTCAGGTAGGAGTTGGGCACCACCTGATCTGGGGCCACCACCTCGGGCCGGGCCAGCGTCACCTCTGCGCCCGTATCCCAGTATCCATTGACCTTCCTCCCATCCACCTCCAGGGGAACAAGGTACTCTCTCCGGAGGGACAGCCCCGCGCCCACCGTATAAACCAAAAACCCTGAGTCTGGGGCATCCAGCCCCCTAGAGGAGCTGGCCTGGGGCCCTTCTCTCTCTTGAGCAGTTGATAAGCTGCCAGCCCCTCTTGCGTGAGAAGCCTGCCCCTCGTCCGTCTGGGCCTCTACCAAGTTAACCCTATGCGGGTTCGGTCTGCTCAGTCTGTCCTTGAGCTTGGGGCACTGGGCCCGAACGTGGCCTCTTCGGCCGCAGTAATAGCAGCTCATGTCCTGTGGGTCCCCTCGAGCCGGTCGGTTGTCCCTGACGCTGGGCATTCCCCGTGGGGGGGGATTCCCCATATTCCCTCTTTGGGAGGTCCCAGGGTGACTCTCTCTCTGCATCGCGGCGGGCCTGTTCCTTTGGGGCTCCTCCCTGCCACCCCCTGACCGGCTCTTTACAAACTCATCAGCCAGCTGCCCGGCGTGTCGCGGGTTCTCTGGCTTTCTGTCCACCAACCACAGCCTCAGGTCGGATGGGCACCGCTCATACAGTTGCTCCAGTACCAGCAGTTTAATCAGGTCCTCCTTCGTCTGGGCCCCACCAGCCCACTTGCTGGCGTATCTTTCCATGCGGACGGCTAGTTGCAAATATGAGATCTCAGGGGTTTTATCTTGACCCCGGAACCTTTCCCGGTACATCTCAGGAGTCAGCCCAAACTCTCGTAGCAGGGCCCTTTTGAATAGTTCGTAGTCCCCTTTCTCTGCCTCTCCCAGTTGGCGGTACAATGCCACGGATTTGGGGTCCAGTAAGGGGGTAAGGACCCGGAGTCTGTCCGCGGGATCCACCCGGTGCAGCTCGCAGGCCGTCTCAAAGGCCTCCAGGAAGTCATCCATGTCCTCCCCCTCCTTGTATGGGGCCATGATGCACTTATCAAAGCTCCGTGCAGTCCTGGGTCCCCCCTCACTCACCGCAGCCGGGGGTTCGCTGCCCTTCAATCTCGCCAGTTCCAGGTCATGCTGACGCTGTCGCTCTTCATGCTGTCTCTGTCTCTCATTCTCCTCCCGTTCATGCTGTCTCTGTCGTTCACGATCCTCCAGCTCTCTCAGTTTTAGCTCTTTCTCCCATTCCAGCCAATTCCGCTCCCCGGATGCCGAACGTCGCCGGGAGGATCCTCTGCTGGCCGGCGAGCTTCGCCGGGGGGACCCCCTGCTGGCCGGGGGGGTCACGGCGCCTTCGGTATTTGCTGGGCTCCTCCCCACCCTTCCCCTAGGTATAGGAAGGAGGGGTCTCGGGAAGCCCTCAGCAGCCGGCTGACCACTCCCAGCTGGGACAGACACTGGTGCCTGCGCTGCATTTGCCAGGCTGCTTCCCTGAGACACAGGGATCAGTTCATTCGCACGATCTTCCGCCTCCAGCTGGGCAATGAGCTGTTCTTTGGTGAGCCTCCCAATGCGCAGCTGCCTCTGCTTGCACAGCTCCACCAGGTCGCTCTTAAGCCGCTTGGCATACATCTTCCTGCTGGCCACTCACCGGCCTGTGTGCTCACAGCTCCCCACAGTTCCCAGGGGGACCCCTAGTGTGCCAGCCCTTCTCGAGGTCACCACCTCTCTGCCAGGGTCGAGCTGCAGACTCCTCCGCCCCTGGGACCACTCGCTGCGATCCCCCCGGGGGACCCTGTTACTGCAAAAGTCCTTCTCGCTGGTCACACACTCCCAGGGGTAATAACCGTCTCTCTCCCACTCTTCAGCAGGCCTGGTTCCCGTCCATCCCCCTTCGTTTTACTGCTCCCCAGTCACTTACTGCGGGAAGCGCCGTCCACGGGGTGCAGTAGATCCCACCGCTGCCACCAGTTGTCACGGAGTATTGGGGAACTCAGGGCCCTGCACCCCCGGCTTCCTGCGATTCACCATGACTCTCAGCCAGCCAGTAAAGCAGAAGGTTTATTTGGATGACAGGAATACAGTCCAAGACAGGTCTTGCAGGCACAGACAACAGGGCCCCCCTCAGTTAGGTCCAGCTTGGGGTCCCAGGGCATGCCAGCCCACCCCCTTGGGGGGTCAGAGCCATCTCTGCCTCCCAGCCATCTCTCCAGCCTCCTTCCAGCCTGCTTCCAGCCCTCTGCCTTCAGCGACCCCTCCCACAGCCTTTGTTCAGTTTCCCGGGCCCCGGAGTCATCTGACCTCCAACCCCCTCCTGGGTTCTCATGTTACAAGCTCAGGTATGTTCCCTTGGGCCGGCTCCCATCCCCCGATGCAGACCATCCTAGTCACACTCCCCTGTCAGCATTCACACACCCCAGCAAGAACAGTCCCAGTTCGTCACACAGATTCCGCTGCCAAGAGCAGTGTTGCTTCCCTTCACGAGTGATATCCTGCAGGGCACATACACCACAGCACAGCATTCCCCTGCGTCCACACTGGTGTTCCTGGCTTACGGATAACCCATCCTGCAGTGAGACACACCACCATCTCCCGTGTCCCTTTCTTCCCTCCATTGCACGGTGCTGGGGGAGAAGGAGAACATGTCCCGAGGGCTGAGGCCCCATGGGATTGCTGGCGTTGCAGCATGCTCTCCAGGAACCCTCAAGCCTCTGCAGCATCAGAACAGCAGAGCCTGGATTGGAGCAAGGGAAAGGCCTGTTTTCCACAGAATCCTTCCCTCAGGCCTGGAGCATTTAGGGCAGAAATCCCTGGGGGAGTTAATGTTGCTCTAAAAAGAGCTGCCAAGCGGGGGGTGAAGCTTCTTGACAACACCACACAAAGGGATCTGTTTGTTGAGCTGCATAAAGCCCTGCACTGATTCTCGGAGAGGATTCCCCCGAGCAGTTGGGGGAGGCAGGACCTTATTCCTTACCTCCCGTGACAGGGCCGTGTGAGAGCTTGTAGGAAGCCAGAGGCAGCTTTCTAGAGGGTTAATTCAGAAAGTCCCTGTGGAACCTAGGGGCTGCGGCCTACGGCAGGAAGGAGCCAGGTGGTGGTTGGAGAGACTCTAGGAGGAATGCTATGGGATGGCGCTCTGATCTCCTCTTCACTCTGCTTCTTCCCACCTCCGCCTTTGGGGTAAGTGCATCACCTTCTCCTTAGTGCCTGTGGGCTGGAAAGCAGAGATGGCAGGAGAGAGGTTGCCCATTCAGCCCACGCACAGGGGGATCGATTGTAGCTCATGTCCTCCTGCTTGTCCCAGCCCAGAGCAATGCCTGTCACCGAGCCTGGACTCTGTGACTGCATTAGTTGCCAACAGGGGAGTGTGGCAGGAGAGGACACAGAACATGTCTACAAATCACTTTTTCTGGACTGCTGAGGTGGGGGGAGAAGCCAGAATCCATCTGGCGCTTTAGGACTCTGAGGACGCTCTGGGATCGGGAGCGAAGTCTCTGGAGCCTCGGGAGGTGCAGGTCTGGAGACATGTGGCGCCTACCTAGTCCAAAGTAACCTGCCGTGTTCCCTCACAAGAGCCATGGTAACAGGCAACACTGCCTCTCTCTTTCCTTGGCCACATGGATCGTGTCCTTTTTCTGGTGGCTAGTCCAGAAAAGGAGGACAAGAGCTCACTACTGCTACCACCTGAGGGAGTTGCTGGGTTGAGATCAGCTGGTAGAAGGAGGCAATAGCCCGAGAATCTGGGACTTCAAGCCCCTAGAGCGACCTCTTACCTTTATAGACCGCCCCCCCCCATACACAGCTATTTGAAAGTTTAGCCTGATAGTAAAGAGACCCCTTTTCAACCCTTCAGCACACAAGAGAGAGCCGGCAGCATTTCTCATTAACTATTTATTTCTCCTCTCCTGCCTCCCAAACTGCTTCTCCTCCCTACTGCCGCCAGCCACCTTCGAGTTCTCCCTCTTCTCGCCCCGGCTCTGCTCACTTGAGAGCAGCAGCTCAGCGGATGGTCCAGCTTTACTCTCACTTCCATTCTTCTTCCCTTCTTTGGGGGGCTGCATTTGCCATTGAGCAGGCTGATGGAAATCCCTGAGTGCTCGGCCTAGGCCAGGGGTCTCCAACACGCGGCCTGCGGGGCTATTTCTCTAGGTGAGCGGCTCCAGGCCACAGCCCAATGCCATCCTGCACCCCAAACCCCTGCCGTGAGCCCCCTGCCTGGACCCCAACCCTCAGCCACACCTCGCACTCCCGCCTGCACCCCACATCCCAACCCCCTGCCCTGAGCCCCCTGCCTGCACCCCAACCCTCAGCCACACCTCGCACTCCCGCCTGCACCCCACACCCCACCCCCTGCCCTGAACCTCCTGCCTGCACCCCAACCCTCTGCCACACCTCGCACTCCCTCCTGCCCCCTGCACTCCAACCCCTTGCCCTGAACCCCCAGCCAGCACCCCAACCCCCTGCCTGCACCCCAACCCCCTGCTGCACCCCAACTCTCTGCCCTCAGCCTCCAGCCACATCCTACATCCTTCCTGCACCCCAACTTCCTATTCTGAGCCCCCTTCTGCATCCCCCAACCCTTTTGGATCCTGGATTCACTGGCCATGGCCAAGCCACCCGAGTCTTTTCTTACTAATCAGCATTCCCAGGAATGACATAGCAGCACGATTTCACACGTCCACTGTCTTGCCATCTGATTGATACCTTATGGAAGCCAACCTCAGCCATGCCTGGCAGGGCACTCCAGGGTCTTACAGTGAACACGCGTGGGGGGTCTCTAGGAAGGCAGCTCTGTGGCCAGTCCCTGTCTGGAACAGAGACCCGACCCGCTAGCAGGAGCCCTGCCCAAGGTGTGCATGACACTGCCCATTTGGTTTAGCACAGTAAGTGCCGGGCTTTGCAGGGCGAGGATGGGAGGGGGAGCAGGGAGAGCAGTGCCGGAGCCGGGACTGGGTGGGGAGGCCAGAAGAGGGGGTGGTGGGGGAAGGGTGGCTGATGCCTTTCAAGGGGCTGGGGATGGCACCGTGCAATGGGGCAGAGGGACACAGTCATCTGGGGATATCGCATGGCAGCAAAAGGGGTGAGAGCAGGAGCAGGGCTGGGGGAATGGGTGGGACGGGGATGGTGATGGGGTTACAGGGCACACACAAAGGCTAAGGGAGCAATGGAGCAGGACTGGGCCGCGAAGGATGCCTCCCCTCCCCGCAGCTGCAGAGCATGCTCCAAATGGGGGCCCTGCTCCAAAGGGGCCTGAAAGCCAGTGCGGGGAGGGAGAGGAGAGGCTGGCTGCAGGGAAGCAGTCCTGGGACAGCAATCCCCAGGAGAAGGGTCTGGACTGTGGGTCAGACCCAGCCGAGCAGGGGCCTGACCCTTTTCCCGCCCCTGCTCCCAGACGAGGGAGACTAGCTGGGCACTGAGAAGGGCGCTGGCGAGCACCAGTGACTCTCAGGGCTGTTGGGAGGCACTGGGAACGCCCTGCGGGGGCAGGGGACTGAGACCATGCCCCAGCTGAACAGAGAGCGGGGTAGGTAGGAAGGGGCCCAGTGGAGGCTGCTCTGATGTATCAGCAAGAGGAGACTCAGACTCTCCTCTCCTCACCCCATCCCCCCTGGGCCGGGACTCAGTGGGGAGAGAGGGAGGGCCTGGGTCTCCCCCACCCCATCCAGCCAGGAGAACCCGGGGAGCACTGGGGACCGATGGAGGCCCATGGAACACCCAGCAAGGCCAGCCCCGGACTTTGCGACAGCTGAGCCACGCCCTGCCCACTAGGCCTGCTGGCCCCCAAGTGACGCCTGCTACGGGGTTACTTCTCTTCAGGGGGCTCTGGGTCCTGATCTCCCCCTTTGCCACATGTTCTGCAGTGCGCGCTGCTGGGGCAGACCTCCTCTCTCCGCAAGGCGAGGAGAGCCGCCGGGTTTTCCACTTGAAAGGTTTTCCCTTCGAAGCAGCTGCCCAGGGCTGAGAGCGGCAGGCTGCACCCTGGATCTGGAGGGACTGACGGAGGAAGGCTGGCCGTGCTCTAGACCAAGCCCTGGTGGCGGCGTTAGTGCAGCAGACAGGCAATACAACGTTAGGCTGTGGGAGGGCAGAGGAGTTATGGGGTGGGATCAGGGACGGCGCTGGTGTTACTAACACAAACAAATGGCCCTAGGGTGCAAACTGCTCTCTGGATCTCCAGTCCGTGTCAGGTATGTTGCATGTTTTTACCACGAAAGCTTATGCCCAAATAAATCTGTTAGTCTTTAAGGTGCCACCAGACTCCTTGTTGAGTCTGTGTCGGGTTATTTCCCAGAACATGATCTCAGATGATAGTGGTTTCCCTGTCATTCCAGACTGTGACTTTCCTGCTGTAACTGCACAAGGCAGAGAGGAAGCCCAGCCACATTCGTCTTCTCCAGACAAAGCAGAACCCGAGGCACAAACACGTAAGGGGCTGCACGAAATTACAAATCAGGCGATGCAGGAATAAAACCCTCCAGAAAAAACAATGAAACGCTAGCAAGAGAATATGACAGGAGCTCTGGAGCAGCCCCCTGCTAGTGCAGTACCAGCCTCTCCCAGTAGGTGGTGCTGCAGGAGCACTGACTGAGGGAGCCCCCAGGGATTCCAGTCCCAGCCTCTCCCAGGCAGAAGGGTGGTAGAAACACTGGCTGTGGGGAGCCCCCGCTACTTCCAGGGTTCATTTGGAGGGGGGGAGGGGGAATGTGAGCTTCTACCATCCTCCACCCACAACCAAAACCCACCCAGCTGTGAGACTGAAGTGAGCTGCCACTTGCATAGATTGTGCAGCTCTTCCTTGTATGCTTGTCCCTCTCCTCTGCTGAGCTGTGAAATGGTTATCGGTGTCGGCCCTTTACATTGTCACCGTCAGAGAGTCAGCGTTTGCCCCCCTTCCTGTGAATGTGAACATGGAATCCCCGCCCCTCAGAGCTGTTGGTTCCGGCTCTCGGCAGACTCAGGCAGACATCGCGGCCTCAGGTTCACCTGGGTCACGTTTTGAAGTTGATCTTTGAAACCACGGGAGCTGCAGGCTTGATTTTCTTTTATAAATGAAAACTTTTATGTTGAAGCACAAGATTCCACCACAAGGGAAGGGACTGGGGCATCGACCCAAATCCGACTCCAGCCTCTCCCAGCAGGACGAGCTCATGGGGAGTGGGGCAGGAGCACTGGTGGTGGGGCAGCTCCGAGTAGCTGCAACCCCACCCTGTCCTAACAGACACCCCACTCTGCGTGGAAAACCTGTGCTAAGGGAATCCTGCCAGCGCAGGGTGGGGAGCCCTGTGCTGTGCTGAGCTTCAGCGCCCAGCATGTGAACGCCACGGCCTTATGCCAGCTGTAGAAAAAATTAATACCAATGGAGAGAGACAGTTGAAATATATGGTGTCATCTGTGTAGTTGTTATTATTTTATTCTTATTAATTTGTGTTACGATAGCACCTAGGAGCTCCAGCCATTGCCCAGGACCCAGTGTGCTAGGCACTGTACGTTATTAGGTGTATTACGGTAGCACCTAGGAGCTCCAGCCATTGCCCAGGACCCAGTGTGCTAGGCACTGTACGTTATTAGGTGTATTACGGTAGCACCTAGGAGCTCCAGCCATTGCCTAGGACCATAGGTGTGCACAGCACATTTCATTAGGGTGTGCACCCAGGAAATTTTTTTTTTTTAAAGGCGAACATCATAAAGGTTGGGGGTGCGTGAGGGGGTGCGGGGTGCAGGAGGGATGCGGTGTGCAGGAAGGGGCTCAGGGCAAGGGATTGGGGCAGAGGAGGGGTGTGGGGTGTATGAGGGGGCTCAGGGCAGGGAGTTGGGGTGAGAGGTGCAGGAAGGGGGCTCAGGGCAGGGGATTGGTGTGCAGGAGAGGTGCGGGGTGCAGTAGGGGGCTTAGGGCAGGGAGTTGGTGGGCGGGGTGCAGGCAGGGTGCTCAGGGCAGGGGGTTGGGGTGCAGGAAGGGTGCGAGGTGCGGCAGGGGGCTCAGGTACCTCCCCCAAAGCTCCCGTTAGCCGCGGTTCCCCGTTCCCGGCCAATGGGAGCTGCGGGGGGGGGTGGTACCTGGAGCAACGCACGGAGCCCTCTGCCTGCCCCCCACCCCCGGGGCCCCAGGGACGTGGTGCGGTGCCGGCCGCTTCTGAGAGCGGTGCGGGGCCTGCGGCACCACGGGGGGCAAATCCCACGGGCCAGATCCAAAGCCCTGAGGGGCCGGATCTGGCCCGTGGGCATTAGGGTGTGCCTGGGCACACCCGGCACACCCCGTGCGCACGCCTATGCCCAGGACCCAGTGTGCTAGGCACTGTATGGTATTAGGTGTGTTGTGGTAGTACCTAGGAAGCCCAGCTGTGTCTCCCTTGGGCCTGTGAGGGCTGCTCTTTGGCAAGCTGTCAGCGCTGGCCCTGTCTCCCCACTGGCCGGACAGTAAGCAGTCGCGGTGGCCTGGACCAGAGCTGAACACGGGCCCTGATTCCTGCCCCAGCCTGGCCATTAGTGAAACACCCGCCCGCACTAGCCCTCCACCCACTCTTTCCCCGGGGATAGGACTGGCACAACCCCCTCCAGGATAGGACCAACCTGCTGACTCCCCCACCGCATTCACCCGCCACAGGCAGCCACAGCCTCAGTGGGATGGCGGAACAGGGGATGCTGTGTTAAGCTTACTTTGTGTCCCCTCCCCCACGTTTTTCTGAAATAACCCCAGTTCTCAGGCGTGAGGGGCAGCCGGGGAGGGAGCACAAAGATGCTGGTTTGAAAATGGCTCAAGTGGGCACTGGAGGGTGGCCAAGCAGAGGTGGGGGGTGGCAGCTCGAGAGTGAATGAGAGGTGAGAGGTTCCGGGGGGACAGGCCATGAAAGGCCTTGAGAGTGAAGACAAGCAGCTTACGTTTGATGTCAGAGAGGAATGCACAGAAAGGGGTGACGTGGCCAAAGCCACGGGCTCGCAGAGCGCAGCAGCACGCTGAATAGGTATGAGCAGGGCGAGCCAGCATTAGTCAAGGCCAGCGAGAAGGATGTTGCAGTAACTGAAGGGAGCCTGAGCGAGAGTTTGAGTTGTGTGGATGGACAGGAAAGACTGGACTTTAGAGATGTTCTGCAGAAAGAATCTGCATGACGTGAGGACCTAGAGAGAGGTTGGATCGAAGATGACACCCAGGTTATGGGCCTAAGTGACAGTCAGGGTGGATGTGATGTCCAGAAGGACGAATAAAGCAGGTGGTGGGGGGAGGGAAGATTAGGAGCTCTGTTTTAGCCATTGAGAGGTTGATCTGACAGCTAAACATCCACAAGGATACGCCGTCAGAGAGACAGGCTGAGAGATTAGTGTGGCCAGAAGGAGACAGGTGTGGAGCAGAGGTAGATCTGAGCGTGGTCAGCGTTGGGACAGTTGTTGAATGTGTGTTTGTGATGAGATTACCCAGAGGTACAGTGCTGGGGACCAAGGACAGAGTCTGTGGAACCCCCACAGAGAGCTGTGGGGAGGATGAGGCGGATGCTCCAAAGGATGCGCTGAAGGAGCGATTAGAGAGGCAGGAGGAGAACCGGGAGAGGACAGAGTCACGGAGGCCCGGGGAGCACAAGATTTCAAGCAGAAGAGCATGGTCAAAGGCACCTGACAGATCAAGAAGGCTGAGGCCGGAGCACTGGTTCTGAGCTTTGGTTAGGAAGAGGACATCAGAGACTTGGGCAAGGGTGATTTCAGTGGAGTGCCAGGGTGGCCACTGGCCTGGTACAGGGCCCAGGGTGGAACTGGGCAATAGGAACTCCAGACAGAGATTGTAAAGCGCGTGTTCAGTGAGTGTGGGGATGGAAAGGAGAAGAGAGATGGGGCAGTAGCCGGAGAGGCAAGTGGGGTCAAGGTGCTTTATTAAGATGGGAGGAACTGAAGCATGTTTATATTGTGAGGGGAGAGAGTTAGAGGAGAGTGAAAGGCTAAGGAGACAAGTAAGGGAGGGCATAAGGGTGGACGTGCAAGAGATCAGGAGCTGGGATGGGGTCACTGGGACAAGTGGAGGGGTTAGAGGAGGACAGAAGATGGGAAACTTCTGCGTCCATGACAGGGGAGAAGGAGGAGAGAGTGAGGAGGAGGAGGAGAAGAGGGAAGGGAAGGGAGCTGAGGGGAGGGGGAAGGTCACACAGTATTTTGTCATTTTTCTCTTAGAAGAAATCGGTGAGATCCTGTGCAGAGAGAAGTGGAGGTGGGAGAGGGGAGGGTTTCAGGCGTGAGTCAAAGATGGTGAAAAGGCAGATGGGATTGTGGGCGTGCAGTTAAGTTAGGTTGGAGGAGTAGAGGTATTCAGGTAGGACAATGGCGGACCTGAAGGAGGAGAGAACACATTTGTAGGAGGAAGTCACCCTGGCTGCAGGATTTCTGCCAGAGAAGCTCCACAGTGCGAGAGCAGGAACGGAGGAAGCGGGTGTTGGGGGTGAGCCAGGGCTGGGGGTCGGCAGGGCAGACCCTACAGTGGGAGAGAGGGGTAAAAGAGTCCAGCATGGAGAAGAATGAAGCATGGACAGAATCAACAGCCATTTAATGGAAGAAAAGAAAGAGGGCAGGGAGCAGAGAACCCAGGGGCAGCAATTTAGTGTCGAGGCTCCCTGCGGAACTGGCAGCCCGGGGTCTATCCCCACTCACCCCTGGGGAGCCCCCTATGCCTCTCCGCTCCACCAGCGCCAGTCCACGCTGCTGCTGCTTCTCCTGCAGCTTTTCCTCGGGCTCTCGCTGTCTCTCACGGTCCTCTCGCTCTCTCGGACTCAGCTCCAGTCCCATCCGTCTCCGATCCCCTGATGGGGAACCCGATCCTGAAAACCCCCGTCTGGTTGGGGACCAGACTCTCGGGGATGCCTGGCTACTGCTCCAGCTGCTCCCAGATCCTCTTGTAGCCCCGTCTGGTCAGGAATCTGCTCCTTAGAGCGGTTTTCGTCCTCCAGCTGCACGATTAATTGGGCCTTGGTGAACTTCCCAATGCGTACCCCTCTCTTTTTGCCAGGATTACAATGTCCTTCTTGAGGAGATGGTGATAGGCCATCACTACGCTGATCCCAAATTGCTTTGGACTCAGAGGCCCGTGTGCTCTCAGCTCCCCCCTGGTTTCCAGGAAGAACCCCTAGTGTGCCAGCCCTTCTCATGGTCACCACCTCTTTGCCAGGGTCGAGCTTCAGACTCCTCCGCCCCTGGGACCACTCGCTGCAATCCCCAGGGGAACCCTGTTACTGCAAACGTCCTTCTCTCTCCCAGGGTCGAGCGGCAAGCTCCTCCGCCCCTGAGACTGCTCGCTGCAGTCCTCAGGGGGACCCCGTTACTCCAACAGTCCTTCTCGCTGGTCACACACTCCTAGGGGTTAATCACCCCCTGAAACCGTCCCTCTCTGAGCCTCCAGCACGCCTAGTCCTCGTTATCCCCCTTCTGTTTTACTGCTCCCCAGTCACTTACTGCAAGAAGCGCCATTCACGGGGTGCAGTACATCCCACCTCTGCCACCAGTTGTCATGGCATCCCCAGGCGATGCTCTGGAACTGCTCCCCACAAAGCCAGTCAGGACTTTGGGGAGCCTCCTCTCCCTCGGAGCAGATTGTCTTCAGGGCAAGAAGCTCACACGGCTTCACCTCCTGGGTCTCTCCTGGGAGCATTCTCCATATGCCCCTCCGTGCGCTTCCCACAGCGAGTCCACCCAGGCGGGGTCCTGGGGAAGCCAAAGGGTTCTGCACCCCCCACTTCGTAGTCAGACGTGACTCTCAGCCAGCCAGTAAAACAGAGGTTTATTAGATGACAGGAACACGATCTAAAACAGAACTTGTAGGTACAGCGGCGAACGGGACCCCTCGGCCAGGTCCATTATGGGGTTCAGAGAGCCAGACACCCACGTCTGCCCTCACTCCTAGTCCCCAGGTAGCTCCAACTCTGAAACCCCCTCCAGCCCCTCCTTCTCCCGGCTTTGTCTCTTTCCTGGGCCAGGAGGTCACCTGATCTCTTTGTTCACCTTTAGCTATTTCCTTGCGGGGGGGGGAGGGGAGGGGGGAGGGGCCCTGGACATTTGTTGCCAGGGAGACACAGTGTCAGTGATTTATGCACACTGGCCTTTCCCCACCACCTAGAGACTTAAGAAATGCGTAGGGGAAACTGAGGCACCCACACAGTATTCAGAGGAAACATTAAGAACAGTCCCACTTCGTCACAATGCCACAGGACTCTTTGTTGCTTTTTACAGATCCAGACTAACACGGCTACCCCTCTGATACTTGACATCTTTTCAGTGGTGATCAGGTTTGTCTGAGGAAACACTTCCTGAGAGTGAGGTCTGGTAGGCTCTCCAAGAGGTTCCCAGCAGGGAAATGGTGACAGTCCCATCACCTGCATTATTTTTGACTGGGCTGGACTAGATCCCAGAAGAACATAGTGTAGGGAATATGCCTGCTTTGGCTGGAGAATGGCCAAGGTGACCTCACAGGCCTTTTCCCTTTCCAACTCGAGATGCTCTGAGTGAAGACGGAGCTGGCTGTGGGTCAGAGGTTCCTGTTTGTATCTCTCAGAAATGACAATGCTTGACATTTACAGGCCATTGAAGAAGAAGAAACGAAGTGGGAGTCAAAGCTCATTCCCAAACCTCCTCAGACCAGTGCGCTGTACTTTGGATCTCAGTATGAGGTGTCTGGTACATCAGAGCTAAAGATAACACCTGACGTAAGTAGGATTGTCCTCTACTTCCACTGAGGCATCAAAACGAGCTGAACAATTCATTATTATTATGCATTAGTTGTATGGTGGTAGTGCCCAGGACCCCCTTGTGCCAGGTGCTGTACAAACACAGAACAAAAAGATGGACCTGCCCCAAAGAGCTTCCAATCTAAGTATAAGCCAAGAGACCACAATGGACACAGCAGACAATGGGCATCGTTCACTCCTGCTCTTGGTGGAGGTGGGAGACGCTCATAAGTCATTTTATCTTTACTGCAGCAACTGGAGCTCTGCTATAGAAGCCCCGCAGACCAGCAGTGATATATTGAGCTCTACATGACGGCTATGGAGGAGGAAATCAAGCTTCACATGAAAGACAGAAAAGATGGGAAATTGGTTTGGAAGACATTTGTGAGGCCAGGTAGGATCACACGTAAGACGTTGAAGCAGAATCATAGAATATCAGGGTTGGAAGGGACCTCAGGAGGTATCTAGTCCAACCCCTGTTCAAAGCAGGACCAACCCCAACTAAATCATCCCAGCCAGGGCTTTGTCAAGCCTGACCTTAAAAGCCTCTAAGGAAGGAGATTCCACCACCTCCCTAGGGAACCCATTCCAGTGCTTCACCATCATCCTAGTGAAAAAGTTTTTCCTAATATCCAACCTAGACCTCCTCCACTGCAACTTGAGACCATTACTCAGAACTTCTGGGCAGCTGATCGTGGTGACTGAAGCTCATACAATTGCTGAAATGTCGGGCTGGAAGGGACCTTGAGAGGCCATCAAGTGCAGCCCCCTTTGCTGAGGCAGGACCAAGTAAACCTAGACCAGGGGTGGGCAAACTTTTTGGGCCAAGGGCCACATCTGGGTGGGGAAATTGTATGCAGGGCCAGGGCAGGGGGTTGGGGTGTGGGAGGGAGTGTGGGGTGCAGACTGCGGTAGGGGGCTCAGGGCAGGGGTTGGGGTGCACAGAGGTGCAGCAGGGAGCTCAGGGCAGGGGGTTGGGGTGCAGGTGGGGCACGAGGTGCTGGCAGGGGGCTTAGGGCAGGGAGTTGGGGGGCGGGGTGCAGGAGGGGTTCGGGCTCCGGGGTGGCAGCGGCACGCACTGGGGCCAGGGCAGACTCCCTGCATGCCTGCCCTGTCCCCAGCTCCGCGCTGTTCCAGGAAGTGCTGTGGCCCCTGTGGGCGGGGGGGAGGGGGGGGGCTCTGTGTGCACTGCCCTTGCCGCACCTCCAGGTACCTCTCCCGAAGCTCTCATTGGCCATGGTTCCCCATTCCCAGCAAATGGGAGCTGCGGGGGGCGGTGCCTGGAGGCAAGGGCAAGGGCAAGCCCTCTGCCCCACTGCCCGGGGGCCGCTTCTGAGAGCGGCGCCGGGACCGCAGCACCACAGGGGGCAATTCCACGGACCGGATCCAGCCCAGAGGCCGTAGTTTGCCCACCCCTGACCTAGACCATCCCTGACAGGTGTTTGTCCAGCCTGTTCCTAACAGCCTCCCATGACGGGGATTCCACAACCTCCCTGGGAAGCCTATTCCGGAGCTTAGCTACCCTTAGAGTTAGAAAGTTTCTCCTAATATCTAACCTAAATCTCCCTTGTTGCAGATTAAGCCAATTACTTCTTGTCCTACCTTCAGTGGACATGGAGAACAATTGATCCCTGTCCTCGTTGTAACAGCCCTTCACATATTTGAAGACTATTATCAGGTTCCCCCCGTCAGTCTTCTTTTCTTAAGACTAAACAGGCCCAGTTTTTTAACCTTCCCTCACAGGTCAAGTTTTCTAACCCTTTTATCACTGTTGTTGCTCCCCTCTGGACTCTCTCCAATTTGCCCACATCTTTCTTCAAGTGTGGTGCCCAGAACTGGACACAGGGCTCCAGCCGAGGCCTCATCAGTGCCGAGTGGACTGGGGCAATTACCTCCCCTGTCTTACATACAACGTTCGTGCTAATACATCCCAGAACGATATTAGCCTTTTTTGCAACTGGCACTGCATCCCACTGTTGCCTCATATTCAATTTGCGATCCACTATAACCCCAGATCCTTTTCGGCAGTGCTACCACCTAGCCAGTTATCCCCCATTAGATAGGTCTCGTTTCATTTTTGCTTCCTGCATGGAGTACTTTGCACTTGTTTTTATTGAATTTCATTTGGTTGATTTCAGACCAATTCTCCAATTTGTCAAAGTGGTTCTGAATTCTAAATCTGTCCTCCACAGTTCTTGCAACCCATCCCAGCTTGGTGACATCTGCAAATGTTCTGAGCATACTCTCCAATCCATTATACAAGTCATTAATGAAAATATTGACTAGTCCCAGGACTGATGCCTGTATAACCCCACCAGATAGGTCCTCCCAGTTTGACAGCAAACCATTGATAACTACTCTTTGAGTATCATCTTTCAACCAGTTGCGCACTCACTTTATAGTAATTTAATTTAGACCACATTTCCCTAATTTGCTTATGAGAATGTCATGAGGGACTGTGTTAAAACCCTTATTAAAATCAAGATTTAGCATATCTGCTGCTTCCCTTCTATCCACTAAGTCAGTTACCCTGTCAAAGAAGGGAATTAGGTTGGTTGGGCTGGCAGGCTTTGTTCTTGGCAAACCCATGCTGGCTCTCCCTTATAACGCTATTATCCTCTAGGTGCAAACTGATTGTTGAATCACGATAACTTCCCAGGTATTGAAGTTAGGTGTGTTGGGGGCACAGAGAGGCAGGAGATGTACATTCAATCAGGTGTCTCAGCTCTGCCATCTTCCTTATCCATGGCAAAAATCCTAATCCACTGAACAAAGTCCTGTGGTTTAAATGCACTTTTAGGACCTTTGATCATGGTTCCTCTGGAGAGTTCAGAAATTATCCTCAGGAAATTAACCAAGTATTTCAAGATTCCCTGTGAGGTGGAGAAACTCCAGTATAACTTTAGAGAAGCTGAGACACCTGCTAGCAAAGCAGGAGATGGTCTCTGGGAATGCAGAGCTTTGCTAATTGCCCCTAGCCTCTGATGGTCTTTAATGTTGCTGGACCCTCCAGCTAATGAGAGAAGTGACAGGGTGTTCGACTGATCCCTTCCCTTTGTCTTTTAGGGGACGTTAAAATTCCTGCAGCATCCTCCCAAACACTCCCAGGTCAGTATTATTTTAACAGAGCTTTCAGTTTCCGCAATCTCAAGCTGGTCAGAATACAGTATGTTCAATGGAAAAATAATTAATTCTAGGGGTGTTCTTCAAACATTTACAAGAAAAATTTCTGAATTTTTTCAACCTGGAAACCCCAAACTTTAAATCTCTCCAGTTTTACCCCTTCCTCTCACTCTTCTCTCCTCCCCTCCCCCCCCATGTTTTTTTCAGTGGCAAAATTAGAAATAGGTGCTGAGTGAAGGGAAGGCGGGAGGGTGGGGGAAATGAGTAAAATACCAAAGAGGGAAAACCCTTTGGATTGTCAATTTCAAAGGGGAAGGAGGTTGTTAAAAAAAAAAAAAAAATCGGACAATTTCAGAATAAAAAATAAAGTTTTATTTTTTTAAAAAAGCCACTTGGAAAAAAGTTTGAAAAATGTTGACAAGTTTTAGCTGGAATCCATTTCTTCTCTACACGCCCGGTCCTCCTGCTTGAAGCATAGACATTAGACATGGAGAAAGACCTTCTCGTTTGCCTTTGTCCAGTGCAGTGCAGGGCCGGCTCCAGGCACCAGCTTACCAAGCAGGTGCTTGGGGCGGCCTCTCAGGAGGGGGCGGCAGGTCCAGCTATTCGGCGGCAAATCCCTCACTCCCACTCGTTGCGAAGGCCCTCCCGCCAAATTGCTGCCGATCGCAGCTTTTTTTTGTTTTGTTTGTTTGCGCCTGCCTGGGGCGGCAAAAGCCCTGGAGCCGGCCCTGGTGCAGTGACAGATTCCATCCCTTCCTCACAAAGGGATCCCTCTGTACGGCACCGGTGAGAGTTGTGCTCCTGAGGTCCACCCCAAGCTTTCCTTTGCTCAGTGTCAGCTCCTTACCCCTCGCTGTACCCCCGGGACAGGCTGGTGGGATGGTCTGGAACGTGTAGCAGTGCTGGCTGCTGCTCAGAGCCCCAGCCCCTTGCAGCGTTAGCGTGGATGGGTCGTTACAAACCATATTCCAGCCTGAATGACTTCATGCAACTGACCACACACTTTGAGCTAGAACAGCCCTACCGTGCAGGGGAAGCTGTTTCACCCACAGTGACATGGGGTCATTTAGTGGGACTGTAATAACCCAGTGTTGTACCTCCCGTACCCAGCAGAGTAATGCAGGGCTGGTGTCTCCTTTAGCTCGAGGCGAGTCCTTTGTGAAGAAGCACCGGGAGAAGCTCCGTCGTCGAATGGGAGTGATCTATCCCATCCTGGCGCGCTTACGGGACATAGAGGCAATGAACAGTGATGAAGAGGAGGAGGTGCTTAGTATGCAGAACAAACAAAAGGTGATGAATGAAGCCTTATTGCAGCTGGTTGAGCGGAAAGGAGCTCGGGCCCAAGAAGAACTCTACCAGAGTCTCAGAGAGACGGACCCTTACCTTGTACAGGACTTGGAACAATCCGGCTAGGGCCTGGAGATCCCGCTGACAGCCACCTGTGCTCCCGGCAGCTGCCCCTGCCAGTCTGGGGTGTGAACATATTCTTCCCTTTGTTACTTACGCAGCAACCTAAAGCTGGTGTGATACGAGGAGCTTTTCATCACTGTGACCTTTAGGCCACCTCTACCGCTCGCTCTTCCTTGGTCTCTCAGCATTTCTTCTTGGGATCTACCTGCTCTCATCTTCTCCTACTCACAGTCTGGGGGAGCATTTCCTTCTGTCCTCTAGACAAAATAGGGGTCTTAGGCTCCCGGCCGTCAGTACCTTGTAGACCCCTGTGTACGAGGTTTCTGCATGTCTTCTCCTTAGAGGCAGAAGAACGGGTTGAATCTTTCCAAACATACAGCCGATCTCTCAGTTAACCAAGCTTTATTTGGAATGAAAGAGAGGAACATTTTTAAATAAACATAAATCATTTTTTCTCATATCCAAATGTTAGCCTCAATTTTAGAAAAGTGTTTTTCCTGTTTCGTTGCAGAAAAGGAGGAAGACAAGGAAAGTTCTGACATGATCCAGCAGACAGATTAGCCTTCTGCCCATGTCCTGCCCCAGAGAACCTACGCTAGAGCTGACCTCCTTGGTCTGGCCCAGCACCCACCCTCCTGTGTGGGACCATCCCCATGCCTTTCAGAGCCTCACTCTTCAGTAGAACTGTAGCGGGTGGTTCCCCGCTCCTGCTGGGAAGGGCTGAAAACAGCCCTGGCAGAGGGCTGCAGCTGAGCTGATTGGGGAAGCAGCCACAGCTGGGCCATGCCCCATCAGGCCACAGCTGGCCTGGATAAAGAGGCTGTGAGCCAGGAGCCTCTCTCTGCCTTCAGAGGGAGAAGGGCCTGTGTGACGTTATTGACATAAACTGGGACCGTATAGATCATTGTTGCAACCAAGGTCCTGTAGTGGCACCCAAATCTTGTATAAAGGGGGTCAAATGGGGTGTCTAAGACAAGGTTATGGTTTACTGGTTATGATTATGCTGTCTATATGTGTGTATCAGTTTTGTGGTCGAAGTTATGAATATTGGCTCTATACTGTCTGTATGGCAAATTTATGCTATGCTTCTGGGTGACATCCCAGACAAGCTGAGATTAGCTCTGCCTAGCCTGCTTGATGGCCCATTAAGGACCATCAGCTATACAATGGACCCATTGAGAGAAGGCAGATACGCCTTGTAACTCAGCAAAGTATGCAGGGACTGGCCCATGTGACTCCAGACTCCATTTTGCTGTAATTTTCCACAGTAAGAACAAAGAGGTGTTCTTACACCTGGAAAAGACTATATAAGGCTGATGCCTCATCTCCATCTTGTCTTCAATCCTGCTTCTTACCTCTGGAGGAACTTTGCCACACGCTGAAGCTTTGAACAGAGGACTGAGGACCCATCCCAGCGGGGGATGTATTCCAGAGACTTGATTTGAACCTGCAGTTTATTCCATTGCTGCTGCAAGCCTGAACCAAGAACTGTGCCATTACTGTATGTAATTGATTCCATTTAACCAATTCTAACTCTCATCTCTATCTTTTTCCTTTTATAAATAAACCTTTAGATTTTAGATTCTAAAGGATTGGCAACAGCGTGATTTGTGGGAAAAATCTGATTTGTATATTGACCTGGGTCTGGGGCTTGGTCCTTTGGGATCAGGAGAACCTTTTTCTGTTACTTGGGTACTGGTTTTCATAACCATTTGTCCCCGTACGAGTGGCACTGGTGGTTATACTGGGAAACTGGAGTGTCTAAGGAGATTGCTTGAGAGACTTGCGGTTAGCCAGGGGGGTGAGACCGAAGTTCCCTTAGTCTGGCTGGTTTGGTTTGCCTTAGAGGTGGAAAATACCCCAGCCTTGGCCTGCAACTGCCCTGTTTAAGCAATTTGTCCTGAGTTGGCACTCTCAGTTGGGTTCCGCCAGAACCGCATTGTCACAGCCTGGCTGCAGGGAGCTAGACACAGAGTACCTGAGTCGAGCAGGGCTGGGGAAAGGCTGGGGAGCTCCAGCCTGGATAGCCCCAGGCTGCAGCCTAGGAGAAGGCCAAGGGGTACTGGGGGTTGCAGAGGGCAGTCCAGGGCTAGGCCAAGGCAGCAGGTCCAAACCCAACCTTGCTGATGATGAGTGGCCTATACTGCAGTCTGCCCCAGGGAGCGGGGGCTAGTTGGAGACTGGCAGTGGCCTTATCCTGAGGCGAGGTAGGGATAGTGGGTGGGGGATCCCCTGGGAGGGAAGAGCCTGAGAGAAAGGGGTTCCTGCCAGGGGGCAGCACCCCAGCTAAAAGGGCACCGGGGTCCAGGGAGGGACACGGGGTCCAGAGGACAGGCGGATCACCGGCCTGCAGAGGGTGCTCCAGGATGCTGGAAGAGCTAATTCCCAGAAGAGACCAGCAGGAGGCGTCGCAGGGGTGAGTCTGCACCTCTACAAGAACAAACGGCCTTTTACCCACGGAGAGACTCTGTTTCCTATTTCACAGTCCTTCATCTCTGGAAAGATCCTGCTGGCTCCTCTCCAAACCCAGCCCATCCAGCTCGGAGGGGTACTGGGCTAGGCCACTGGTGATGGTTGGGGCTATTGTGTGAGTGTTTTAATGTCCGCTTTGCTGCACCTTGATGGGTTTGTCCTGTGGCCTTTAAGGCCTGGCTGTCTCCCCCGGAGAGCTTTCACAGAGAACGTATCTCCCCCTCTTCTGTTTGGTTTACAGTAAGAAAATCATTCCTAGAATTAAGTTTAGCAGAGTCTGTCCCTCCTACATCTACCGTATAACCCCTGGCTGCTCCGTGGGGATACCCTCGCACCGAGAAGCCCCACCTTGTAGAGGGCAGAGCTTTCTTGTCCTAGGGACTCCCGAGATAACCTGGTATCAATACTACACACCTGCGTGACCTTCTGTCACCGCTCTGGTTGGGCTGCCCCTTCCAGTCGCCCCCTGCTCTGCTGTGAGGGAATCCAAGCCTCTGTCCCTGAATCCCGGGTGTTTTAAGCCTCCAGAGCCTGAATGGAGTCCAGCCACTGCCCAGTCATGGGGTGCGTAGGCCCGCTGCTGCCGTGCAGATCTGCAGTCTAACGCGCCCTTCTCAGAACTGGAACCTGCTCTCCAGCTGCCTCGCCCCGGCCTCAGTGTTATCCCTTCAGACTCCCCAGTACTTAAACACACCCTCTTCCCAGAACTCCACCCCAAGGCGGGAAGTGTCTGGTTTACACTGTCTCTCTCTCAGCGGCACACAAGCAGTTGTAAGCAAATAACACACAGACACTTGGACAAGCACCGAACACAATTGCTGTTTTATACCCCAAAGAGTACAAATCACTTAGACACACCAACCATCCTACCCACAATGCCCCTCCCTAGCTCACCCTTCCCTTAGAAGTCTTGGGGGCCACCTGGGCTCAGGGAGGAAGGTAGGTAGGGTTTTCCCCGCCTCATCAGGCTTCTCCATGTTGGGTGGCTGCTCCTTCTCCTCTTGAGCTAGTGACAAACCAGGAAGCTCAGCTCCTCCCTCTGTATAACTTTGAATCCCCTCTGTCAGGTGACATCCTGCCAGCCTCAACACGTGACCAAACCCCCTAGTAGGTGGCCGCCATAGGAAAACAACTGCTCTGCTAGCCCAGTTCTTCAGATGTAGGGGGGAGGGGCACGCTATTGGTTAGAGCAATTACATTTCAATGGCCAAGCATTTTAAGTCAAGGACCCTCTTGTGTTATTCTTTCCCCACCCGCATTTGCAATTACAGCCCAACATGGAGGCAAATGGACCACAGCGAATACAAAGGGCTGCATATTCAAAATGCAGTTTGCAGCTTGGTAAAGATACAGGGTTCATAAGCACACACACACACTTCACAAACTGTTCAGGCAGAAACCCAAACAATCCCATTTTCCCTCTGGACTAGAGCCGTGCTTTCTCCCTGCGCCTAAAGGCTACTTCTTAGACTACAACCCCTGGTACAGAATACTTAGTGACATGGGATTTCACAAGCACCTCACCCCTGTGCTACCCTCAATCCATTGTCTTCCGACACAATGCCCTGTCGAGTGTAGGATCGCCTTATTTGAAAGGTGCTAAATGGTCATGGCAACGGACAGGTGAAGGATTTCAAGCACCACCGACCACTCTGCTCCTCTGGCACAACCAGATTGCACATTGCAAGGGTGACGCCTGTTTGTGCGGGAGCTAGAGCACGCTTGGGAGCCAGGTCAGGTCAGTGGAACAAATTCCTGCAGGAGCCAAGAACCACCACGCCCCTCCCCCGTCTGACCCACCTGCTCAGCACACTGCGCTGAGAAGTGCACAGGCCCATCAGCTTTTCTCGCTTCTTGAAATTTTACTTTCTTCCTTGGCAGGGGCGGCTCTAGTTTTTTTGCCGCCCCAAGCACAGCGGACAGGCCGCCTTTGGCGGCTTGACTGCAGAAGGTCGGCCGCTCCCACAGCTTCGGCGTACCCGCCGCCGAATTGCCACCGAATCTGCAGGACCGGCGGACCTCCCGCAGGCATGCCGCTGAAGGCTGCCTGACTGCCGCCCTCGCAGGGACCGGCAGGGCGCCCCCCCGCGGCTTGCCGCCCCAGTCAGGCGCTTGGAGCGCTGGTGCCTGGAGCTGCCGCTGTTCCTTCGGTACAGAATGCGCAGGTGCCATTAGCCTGTTTCTCTCTCCTTGGAAGGTCTCAGGTGGTGATGAGCACGGTATGAGCTCTGATTAGAATAGATGCACAGAAGATCCTCCACCTGGATTGCTGAATTACAGCAGTATGGTGGCCTTAAAGGGTCACAGCATTATCAATGGAGATGCCCCAAAGGGCAGGGAAAGCCACCCACATGTTGTCTCCTGTCTCTGTGTTTGGGTGAGGGGCTATTGGGAGCCAGATCTGCCCAAACCTCAGGCCTTTTAGGTCCCATGCAGATGCCCTGCAACTTTCCAGGACTTTCAGTCATGTAGCCTGTGACAGGGTTGAGACTCACCACCTGGCGCCTCCTACTGGCTGTCTTGGGAATTAGCTCAGTCCAGTGAGGCACCCTCTTCTGGTGATGTCCCACCCATTGTCTCGCCCTTGGTTGGCGTCTGAGCCTGTGTCACTCTTCAGGACCACTGCCCTCCGGCAGTGCCCCTCAGTCCATCCACACCCCCTTCCGGGGGGGGGGTGTCAATCAGCTGTCTCTATGCCCCAGAGAATGTAGGCACCCCCCAAAGTCACACCCCTTTTGGCAGGGGGTTGGTGCAGCCCAAGACGGCTACTCCCATCAGCTGGGTGTAAGGCAAGGGAGAAGGGGGGACTCAGGCCCACCCACTACTCTGGGTCCCAACCGAGGAACCCTCTAGTGGCAGCCGTCCTGCCCTCCTTCTCTCCCTCAGTCTGTCCACGTCCCTGGGCCGCTTCCCCTTTGGCCCCTCACACCGGCTAGGTCCTTCCCCTCAGGGCCTGCATCCTAGCAGACACCAGGCTGGAGTTCCCTTCTGCTCGCCCGGGCCTGCCCAGCACTGCGCTGTTCCAGTGCTAGTCTCCCACCCTGGAGACAGACCTTCCCTGTCAAAGGCCTGGGACAGACTGCCTGCTCCCTTCCTGGGCAGCCTTTTTATAGGGCTGAGCCGGGCCCTGATTGGCTCCCAATAAGCCCTTCTCTGATTGGCTACCCGTCTGTGCAGGCCCACTGGCCTGCTGCAGCCCAAATTCTCACGGAGTGGGGCAGTCTGCCCCACTACATAGCCCCCGGGGCTATGGCTGGTGTTGGAATCAAGGAAGTGATATTGAATAGAGAGGTAATAGAGATATGGGTCCTCTCCGGACAGGCTGCCGAGATGATGGTCCTGGAGTTACGGGCCCCACAACTGTCCAGATTCATTTAAAGCAGGGGAGCTGCATTTTCCTGATTTAAATATCTTGTTTGTCATTCTGTTCCCAAATGGCAGAGAGAACCCCAGATTTGTGGGACGGGCTGTCAGCTGAGAGAAGTCTCTCAGGCTTGGAGAAACCTTAGTGCAATTGGTGTATTTCTGTGCAGTGCTGTTTTTGCTATCTCTAATCCCAGAGAAAAATAATGTGAAAATGCAATAAAGGCTGAGAACACATGTTAGCAATTTAAGGTAATATACCTTACAGAGATGTTGCAATTATCTGCAAACAAGCCTTATAAACATGGAAATTCAGAGTCAAGGTGGAACTTAAAAGGAATCCAAATGTGTTAAACTCTGGAAATGCAGCCAGACAGCCTTAACTCTGCCCTGCAGGGACACCCTGCAAACACCACCTAGATCAGGGGTCGGCAACCTACGGCACGCATGCCAAAGGTGGCACGCGAGCCAATTTTGCCTGGCACGCGGCTGCCAGCCGGGGTCCCGGCTGCCGGCCCCGCTCAGCACGCTGCCGGCTGAGTGAACGGAGCCCCAGGCCGGCAGGAGGCTGAGCGGGGCCAGCGGCAGGGACCCCAGACTGGCGGCAGGTACCCCCTGGTTCCCCCCTCACCGCGCTCGGGTTCTGCAGCTCCCGGCAGTGTGAGCCGCTACCGCTGCTGCCCCTCCCGGAGCTCCCCCCTCCCGCTGCCTCAGCACTCTGCGGGGGAGGGGCTGTGCGCGCGGCAGCCCGGCAGCGTGTTTTGCCTCCACGTGGAGCCAGCGTCTGACCGGCATGGGCATGGAAAGGGGAGTCCTGGGGAGCAGTCAGGGAGCAGGGGGAGTGTTGGATGGGTCGGGAGTTCTGGGGGTCCTGTCATGGGGTGGGGAGTGGTTTTATGGGGCGTGGGAGTACCGGGGGTCTGTCTGGGGGTGGGGGTGTGGATAAGGTTCGGGGCAGTCAGGGGACGGGTAGGGGGTAGAGTCCTAGGGGGGCAGTTAGGGTGGGGGGGGTCTCAGGAGGGGACAGACGGGACAAGGAAGAGGGAGGTTTAGGTAGGGGTGGGGTTCTGGGGGGCAGTTAGGGGCAGGGGTCCCAGGAGGGGGCAGTCAGGGGACAAGGAGCGGGGGGGGGGTTGGGTGTTCTGATGGGGGCAATCGGGGTGGGAAGTGGGAGGGAGTGGATGGCAGCTGCCCCCCTCCTCCATGGCTGGGGCTCGCCGCCCCCGCAAGCCGACGCTCTGGCTCTCTGGTGCCTCTGGAAGGCAGCTCCTCCCTGCCGAGCTGCTGCAGCGGCCCAAGCCCAGCAAAGCCAGTGAGTGGACTCGGAGCGGAGGCCGCCAGGGTGCGGTGGGGAGGGCTCGTGGGGGGGGGCTGTGCACCCTCCAGGGGAGTTCAGGGGGCGGGGAGTGGGGAACCTGGTCTAGGGAGCAGCTCCGGGCACGGCTGGCCCCTGGGCATGGCTGGCCCCTGGGGTTTATAAAGGCTCGTTGGGATTTGCCCCTCAATGAACCGATGTGCGGGGGCGGGAGGGGGCGCAAGGTGGAAGTTTCGCCTAGGGCGCAAAATATCCTTGCACCGGCCCTGGCCCACTGCACTAAACTGATAAGATCTGCATTTTAATTTAATTTTAAATGAAGCTTCTTAAACATTTTAAAAAACTTGTTTACTTTACATACAACAATAGTTTATAGACTTATAGAAAGAGACCTTCTAAAAACGTTAAAATGTATGAGCGGCACGCGAAACCTTACATTAGAGTGAATAAATGAAGACTCGGCACAGCACTTCTGAAAGGTCGCCGACCCCTGATATAGGGCATTGGAGCCGTTGCACGGTGAGTTCCCTCGGGAGCCCGGGCACCAGCGGCACTGGCTCTCTCTAGGGCACTGTGGCTGCTGCACTGCGAGCTCCCTCAGGTATTGGGATCACGAAGGTAATTAAAGAGAAGCTGCTGGCCGGCCCCAGGCAGAAGCCTCTGGGCCTGGCGTGGCTGAGTGCAGGCAGGGTCCTGATCTCAGGAGCTGGGGGGCAGCTGGTACAGGCAGCCAGGATCCTGCAGCCGCCCCTCCCCCAGGGCCCCCCACTGTCTCCCTGTCAGTGGCCCTGAGAGTTCAGCCTCCCAGCTGCTCAGAGTGGAGGGGGGTCTCTCAGTTGGCCCAATGCGGGAGAGGAGCAAAAGGGGAAAATGTCGCTTCCCCTAAACTGTCTGAACTTGTGTTTAGCTGTGACCCCCTGAGCACCTTTCCCAGACCTGAGTCTGTGTGAGCTCGAAAGCTTGTCTCTCGCACCAACGGGAGTTGGTCCAATACACAAGATTAACATCCTCCGCACCCCCATCGCGCCAATATCCTTCACCCCACACGCTACAACAACACTGCACGGTCCCATCGGGCCAGTGATGAGAGAACGGTGGAAGAAGGGAGAGGAGATGGGAACGAAGGTAAGACCTGGGGGAGCTGAAGGGGGAACAGGGGTGAAGAACATTGGTGAGGGGAGGAGAAAGGGAACCAGAACGGAGGGAGGGAGGGAGACTTGCGGGAGGGGGAAGAGGAAGGAAATTACTTCTCAACCTCTGCAGGCCAGACTAGAGGAGAGGGAGAGAGCAGGGAGAGAGAAGGGAACCAGACACCCTCTAGGAAGCAGGCGAGAGGAGCAGAGGCAAGAGATGAGGGAGGGGTTAACATGAGAAGTGGGGGAAATGAAGAGGGGCCGACGTGGGGCAGACTACAAAAAAAGGGGGCTGCGCGACACAGGAGAAAATGCCAGCAGCCTCCGGGTTTTGTTTTGAAGCCACAGTCCCCCTGGGAGCCTGCGCAGCACGGCCTCAGAAACACCCAGCCAGGCCCCGAGGCCTGGGCTCCTGGCCAACTGGGAGTTTCACTTTCTCAGGAAGTGGCTGAGAGCTCTGAGCAGGGTGGGAGGAAAGACAGGCCGGCCTAGGGCTCGCTTCACCCGGGGTCCCTGGGAGCTGGGGCTCTGCTGGGGGCAGAGAAGATCCCTAAATCCGGAGGAAGGAGGCGGGGGGCTCTGAGGAATCCACCGCCCGGGTCTGAGAGCACAGTCTGCACAGGCAGCCCCGTGGGGCTCAGGCATTATGGAGCAGGGACCCACTGGGAGCTCTGCAGCCACTGGTGGGGCCCAGGGCACAGTCTTTATTAGAACCTTAACTGGCAGCGCGGGTGCCGTGGATGTGCGTTGGGATGACTCCGGGGAGGATCTGAAGAGGAAGGTGATAGAGGAAAACATCCACCCCGGCGATGTTGATGGGCTTAGACTGATATTCAAAGGCGAACATCTGGAAGATGCCAGGAGCCTGCGTCACCAAGGGCTGACCAATCACTGCACTGTCTTTGTGGTTCCTTGCAGTAAGTGCAGGGCGATGATGGGAGGGTCAGCAGGGAGGGGAGTGCGGGAGATGCGACTGGATGGGGTGGGCAGGAGAGTGGGTGATCGGGGGGAGGAGGGAGAAGCTGCGTGGTGTTGTCCTTACGAGGGGCTGGTGACGGCCTTTACCAAGGGGACGGATCGGCTGAACTGAAGGAAAGCACAACCAGGATCGCTGAATGAAGAGCCAATAGATTTTACTGCCCAGGGCGCATCTCCAGGGAATGTCTGAGCTTTAACAGCATCCGGATCATTCCCGCAGGGAGACCCCCAGTGAGACCCAGAGCAACTCAGGGGGCCAGGCAGGGCCAGGGTGATCCTACTGGCAATTGCTTATCCAGGAGACTTTACTTTTGTTCTTTATTAGATTTGTTGTTTGCCAGATAAAAGCCATCCAGCCTGATGGTGCTCTGTGTGTGTGGGGTGGAAGGGAATGGAATGGGGGGGTGGGGGGAGGGACTGCAGGAAAGGAGAAGGGTCACCTCCTTGCACCCTGCTCCTAGAGGTGGGGGGGAGGCCATGTGTGGACTGCCCAGAACATGCACACATTGGGCAGGAGGGAAGGAGAGGAGCCTGGGCCTTGCCTCATCTGCATGGAGGGTGGGGAGAGAATGGAAAGGAATGCAGAGTGCCCCATCCCTGCAGGAGGCAGGAATGTGCAGCTCCCAGAAGCCAGGAGAGGAAGAAGGAGGAAAACCCCTCCTCCCACAGACCAGGAGTGGATTCCTAGGGGTAGATTCCAAGGCCCGAAGGGACCATTGTGATCGTCTAGTGTCAGACCTCCAGTAGCACACAGGCTGTCGAACTGCCCCACAATAAAGCCTAGGGCGGAGCCTTTAGAAACAGCCAACAGCCAATCTTGGGTTTAAAATGGCCAGTGATGGAAAATCCACCGCGACCCTTGGGAAATTGTTTCGATGGTTCATTACTCTCACCCTTGTAAATTTGTGCCTTCTTTCCAGTCTGCATTTGTCTAGCTTCAATTTCCAGCCTTTGGGTTGTGTTGGACCTTTCTCTGTGAGAGTGAAGAGCCCATTATCAAATATTTGTTCTGTACTTATAGATTGTGATCAGATCTCCCCTTGACCTTCTGTTTGTTAAACTACCTAGATTGAGCTCCTTGCCCCGGCATGTTTTCCAGTCCTTTAACCATTCTCGTGGCTTTTCTCTCAACATTCTCCTATTGATCAACCTCTTTCTCAAATTGTGAGCACCGGAACTGGACACAGGATTCCAGCAGTGGTCACACTGGTGACTAACACAGAGTAAAATAACCTCTCTGCTCCTACCTGGGATTCCCTGTTTAGGCATCCCAGGATCGCATTAGCCCTTTTGGCCACAGATTGGGAGCTCATGTTCACCTGATTATCCACCATGAGCCCCAAATCTTTTTCAGAGTCGTTATTTCCCAGGATAGAGTCCCCCATTCTGTAATCAAGGCCAACGTTCTTTGGTCCTAGGTGTTTACATTTACATTTCGCTGTATTAAAATGAATATTGTATGTTTGCACCCAGCTTACCAAGTGCTCCAGATGGCTCTGTATCAGTGATCTTTCCACTCCCCCAATTTTTGTATCATCAGCAAACTTTATCAGTGATGATTTTATGTTTTCTTCCAGGTCAATGATAAATATGTTAAATAGTGTAGGGCCAAGAACCAATCCCTCACTGGAAACACACCCGCTCGATGATTTTAGCCAGTTTTTAATCCATTTCATGTGTTTGTTGTTAATTTTATATCATTCTAGATTTGTAATCAAAATATCATGCGGTACCAAGTCAAATACCTTACAGATGTCTCAGTATATTACATCAGCACTATTACCTTTATCAACCTAATTTGTAATCTCGTCCAAAAAATATATCAAGTTAGTTCGACAGGATCTATTTTCCATAAACACACCTGGATTTCCATTAACTTCATTTCACTCCTTTAATTATTTATCAATCAAGTCCCATATCAGCTGCTCCATTATCTTGGCCAGGATCAATGTCAGGCTGACAGGCCTATAAAATGTGATGCAGTTGCGAAAAAGGTTATCATTTTGAGATGTATTAACAGGAATGTCATATGTAAGATATGGGAGTCAATTGTCCTGCTCTACTCAGGGAGGTTTCAGCAGAGGACTGTGTCCAGTTCTGGACGCTACACTTTTTGAAAGATGTGGACAAATTGGAGAGAGTCCAGAGGAAAGCAACAAATATGATAAAGAAGATTTAGAAAACTGGACCTCTGAGGAATGGACCTCTGAGAAATGAGTCCAAACAAACAGGCCAAGCTGATATGATTCAAGGACTATGTTAAAATCATGCTTATTAAAAACAGAACATGTAAAACCAGAAATTAATAAACCAAAATTGGTGTGTCAAATATTAGGCCTAATTGGTAGAAAATAATAAGGGGATGGGTTTTTCTACCCATCACTGTATTTTTGGGTCCTTAAAAAGAGATTTTTGGGGGAAAATCAGACAGAGGTTCTGAAGTAAGCTTCATCAAAATGCTGCCACCCCCACCCCCATCCTCATCTCCTGGGACCCTGGACCTTCTGTATCCTAATCCTAAAAAATGTCCTAGCCAAATCAAATAAAAAAGAAATCCAAATTACATTACTATCCCTACCAGCTCCAGCTAAATCCCAACCACCACCTAAAATAAAACAAAATTAAACTTTAGCAACAGCTCCAGTTTATCTCAATTAGCCTCTTCTCTTTCCCCCCAAAAGCAGTTATTACCATCTTTAATGCCATCTAAAAACCATCAAACAAGGAAAGTTTGCCTTCTAAAACTCTCTCCAGCTTTAAAAAAAAGTTAAAATAAAAGCCTTACATAACCCTTTACATTTCAAATGCTTTAACTGTTTTCCATCTTTTTTGTATCTTTAATAAAAAGTTAAAAGAAAGAATAATGGTGTGTTTGCCATAGTACTAAGCAGGCTAAAGTTTCTATATACCAAACCCCTAACCTTATTTAACACTGTCTAATATGAAACAGTAACTAAGTGATGTTAACACCTTTAGCCCATTTATTCCATCCAAATTAATATAACAGATCCCAAGGGTTCACCAAAAGGGGTCATGAAAGGTGTCTACTGATAACCCATGTCACACTGACCATCAGAGTCACTGTGAGAGGTATATATGGAAAATATGTGAGGAATTATGTATATGTACTAAATACTACATTCTCTCAGTGTATAGTTAAAAGCAGGCCACTCAAAGGTAGAGTGTTTTGAGACAAACTTCTCCAAACAGGGGGTAGGAGACAGTAATGAAAAACTGGCAGAGACTTTAGAAGGAAATTAACAGGAAGAGGTAAACAGTGTGGAGGGGAAACTATTTTCAGGTGAGCATCAAAGGTCTGCTCTGGTATATTTGGGGGAGGGCAGGAGTGCATAAGACACCTTGCCATCCTTCAATCTGTGAGGACAAGCACCAGCTGTCTTGATATTACAAAGGGGGTGGATCTCAGCCAACCTGGTTGAAAATGCTGCGGAAAGGACTTGTTCTGTGCTTGTACAGCATCTATTATAATGGCCCATGACTAGGGCTCCTAGGTTCTATGGAAATATAGCTGATAAAAAATGATGATAGCCAGCATGGATTTGTAAAGAACAAATTATGTCAAACCAATTGATAGCTTTCTTCGATAGGATAGCGAGTCTTGTGGATAAGGGAGAAGCGGTGGATGTGGTATACCTAGACTTTAGTAAGGCATTTGATACGGTCTTGCATAATATTCTTACCAATAAAATAGGCAAATACAACTTAGATGGGACTACTATAAGATGGGTGCATAACTGGTGGATAACCGTACTCAGAGAGTAGTTATTAATGGTTCCCAATCCTGCTGGAAAGGTATAACAAGTGGAGTTCCGCAGGGGTCTGTTTTGGGACCGGCTCTGTTCAATATCTTCATCAACGACTTAGATATTGGCATAGAAAGTATGCTAATTAAGTTTGCAGATGATACCAAACTGGGAGGGATTGCAACTGCTTTGGAGGACAGGGTCATAATTCAAAATGATCTGGACAAATTGGAGAAATGGTCTGAGGTAAACAGGATGAAGTCTAACAAAGACAAATGCAAAGTGCTCCACTTAGAAAGGAACAATCAGTTTCACATATACAGAATGGGAAGAGACTGTCTAGGAAGGAGTACAGCAGAAAGGGATCTAGGGGTTATAGTGGACCACAAGCTAAATATGAGTCAACAGTGTGATGCTGTTGCAAAAAAAGCAAACATGATTCTGGGATGTATTAACAGATGTGTTGTGAGCAAGACACGAGAACTCATTCTTCCACTCTACTCTGCACTGGTTAGGCCTCAACTGGAGTACTGTGTCCAGTTCTGGGCACCGCATTTCAAGAAAGATGTGGAGAAATTGGAAAGGGTCCAGAGAAGAGCAACAAGAATGATTAAAGGTCTTGAGAACATGATCTATGAAGGAAGGCTGAAAGAATTGGGTTTGTTTAGTTTGGAAAAGAGAAGACTGAGAGGGGACATGATAGCAGTTTTCAGGTAAAAAGAGTGTCATAAGGAGGAGGGAGAAAACTTGTTCACCTTAGCCTCTAAGGATAGAACAAGAAGCAATGAACTGCAGCAAGGGAAGTTTAGGTTGGACATTAGGAAAAAGTTCCTAACTGTCAGGGTGGTTAAACACTGGAATAAATTGCCTAGGGAGGTTGTGGAATCTCCATCTCTGGAGACATTTAAGAGTAGGTTAGATAAATGTCTATCAGGGATGGTCTAGACAGTATTTGGTCCTGCCATGAGGGCAGGGGACTGGACTCGATGACCTCTCGAGGTCCCTTCCAGTCCTAGAATCTATGAATCTATGAATTACAAGGTCACTCCATTTACCCTTTTTAAAAATTGGCACAATATTAGTGGTCTTCCAGTCTTGTGGAACATCCCTGGCGCTTCAAGACTTATTGAAAATCAGCATTAATGGGCCAATGAGCTACTCAGCCAGCTCTTTTAAAACTCATGGATGCAAGTTATCTGGACTTGCTAAATTAAAAATATCTAATTTTGGTAGCTTCTGTTAAGATCCTTCCAAGATACTAAAGGTACACCTCTACCCCGATATAACGTGACCCGATATAACACGAATTCGGATATAACGCAGAAAAGCAGCGGCTCCAGGGGGCAGGGTTGTGCACTCCAGCGGATCAAAGCAAGTTCGATATAATGCGGTTTCACCTATAACGCGGTAAGATTGTTTGGCTCCCGAGGACGGCATTATATCGAGGTAGAGGTGTATATGATGAGACTATATTATCTGTTTATTCCCCAAATATGGAACAGAAATATTTATTGAACACTTCTGCCTTTTCTCCATTATTACTGATCATGCTACCATTTCCATCTTGTAATGGACCAATACCATTGTCAGGATTCTTTTTGTTCTTAATGTATTTAAAAAACTCCTTTTTATTGTTCTTATCTCTGCCATAGATGTCTCCTTGTGTCCTTTTTCATCCCTTATCAATTTTCTACAATTGAAATTCCTAACTTCTGATTTATATTCATTACTATCAGCTTACCCTTTCTTCCATTTGTTGTATATTATTTTTTATTTTGAATAGCTGCCTTCACATCCCTCTAAAGCAGGTTGGTTTTTTTAAACCAGTACGGCCTTCTTTCTAGACTGTGGCTTTTTGGGCGTCTAGTAAGGTGCTCTTAAATTATTCCCAATTATCATTCACATTTTGCTGATTAAATTCTTCCTCCCAGCTGATTTGTCTCATAATTGTTTTTAGCTTTGTGAAATTGGCCCTATTAAAGCAGCAAGGATATATATTACCTGTCTGGACTTTGCTTTCACATTATAAACGGGATCAGATCGTGATCACTTGCATAAGGAGACGGTGGGATCGAAGTTCCAGCTAGGAGGGGTGGGGTTTGTTCACTAGTGGGAGGAGCTTAGGTACTGTTTTCACATCTAACAGGCAGCAGCCGACCCCATAGTCTTTCTATCCGGTCAGAGAGCAGCAAGTCTGCAGATTAATAATTTTATGGGTCTCACCCTGCTGCCCCAGCAGGCTAGAAATAGCAGAGCCCCAGCACCATTCAGTGGGGAAGAGGGACACAGCCATCTGGGATAAAAGGCTTCTTTCTAAAGGGGCTGAGAGCAGGACAGGGACAGTGGGGAAAAGGTGGGAGAGGGATACTTCTCCACAGGGGGTTGAGGGTCCTGATCTCACTCTCTGATGTTTGTTTTGCAGTGCGCGGTGGTGATATAAGTTCCCTTCCTCCAGGTAAGAAGAGCTGACGTTTTTTTCCACTTTAAATGTTTTCCCTTTAAAACAGCCGCACAGGGGAGAGAGCAACAGGCTGGATCCTGGGTCTGCAGGGACAGATCGAGGAAGGCTGGCTATGCTCTAGAGGACTGAATACAGAGTTAAGAGTCAAGAAATGGGCTCTCTTCCCCACTCTGCCACTGATTTGCAGTATGGCCTTAGGTGTGTCACTGTGTCTCACCTCTACTCACTTCCCCATCTATCAGATGGAGACCAAGCCCTGACGGTGGCGTTGGTGCAGCAGAAAGGCAATACAATATTAGGCTGTGGGAGGGCAGAGGAGTTACAGGGTGGGATCAGGGATGGCGCTGGTGTTACTAACACAAACAAATGGCCCTAGGGTGCAAACTGCTCTCTGGATGGCCAGTCTGTGTCGGGTTATTTCCCAGAACATGATCTCAAGTGATAGTCGTTTCTCTGCTATTCCAGGCTTTCCTGCTGTAACTGCAAAAGGCAGAGAGGAAGCCCAGCCACCCCATTCGTCATCTCCAGACAAAGAAGAACCTGAGGAACAAACACGTAAGGAGCCTCAAGAAATTATAACTGGGCGATGCAGAATTAAAATCTCCAGAGAAAACAATGAAACGCTAGCAAGAGAATATGACAGGAGCTCTGCTAGTGCAATACCAGGCTCTCCCAGTAGGAGGTGCTGCAGCAGCACTGGCTGTGAGGGAGCCCCCAGGTACTCCAGTCCCAGCCTCTCCCAGACAGAAGGGTGGTAGAGTGGGGAGCCCCCTGCTACCTCCAGGGTTCATTGCGAGGTGAGGGTAGACTGTGATATTCTACCATCCTCCTCCCACAACCAAGGGCACCAAAATCTTTGTTAAAGTTGGGAGGGCAATAGGTGCTGGAACTGGCTCTAGAAACGCAAATATCACCGGACAGATACAGTTTTTAATCTGGCACAACCAGATTGCACATTGCAAGGGTGACGCCTGTTTGTGCGGGAGCCAGAGCACGCTTGGGAGCCAGGTCAGGTCAGTGGAACAAATTCCTGCAGGAGCCAAGAACCACCACGCCCCTCCCCCGTCTGACCCACCTGCTCAGCACACTGCGCTGAGAAGTGCACAGGCCCATCAGCTTTTCTCGCTTCTTGAAGTTTTACTTTCTTCCTTGGCAGGGGCGGCTCTAGTTTTTTTGCCACCCCAAGCACAGCGGACAGGCCGCCTTTGGCGTCTTGACTGCAGAAGGTCGGCCGCTCCCGCAGCTTCGGCGTACCCGCCGAATTGCCACCGAATCTGCAGGACCGGCGGACCTCCCGCAGGCATGCCGCTGAAGGCTGCCTGACTGCCGCCCTCGCAGGGACCGGCAGGCCGCCCCCGTTGGCTTGCCGCCCCAGTCAGGCGCTTGGAGCGCTGGTGCCTGGAGCTGCCGCTGTTCCTTCGGTACAGAATGCGCAGGTGCCATTAGCCGTTTTCTCTCTCCTTGGAAGGTCTCAGGTGGTGATGAGCACGGTATGAGCTCTGATTAGAACAGATGCACAGAGGATCCTCCACCTGGATTGCTGAATTACAGCAGTATGGTGGCAGATCTGCAGTCTAACGCGCCCTTCTCAGAACTGGAACCTGCTCTCCAGCTGCCTCGCCCCGGCCTCAGTGTTAACCCTTCAGACTCCCCGGTAAGGCAGGCTGGCCTAGGGCTTGCTTCACCCGGGGTCCCTGGGAGCTGGGGCTCTGCTGGGAGCAGAGAAGATCCCTAAATCCGGAGAAAGGGGGCGGGGGGGCTCTGAGGAATCCACGGCCTGGGTCTGTACATCTCTGCACAACGTGGGGCTCAGACATTATGGCGCATGAACCCACTGGGAACTCTGCAGCCGCTGGCGGGGCCCAGGGCACAATCTTTATTAGAGAGTTGAGTGGCAAGGTGAGTGCCCTGGACGTGTGTTGGGAGGACACTGGGGTGGATCTGAAGAGGAGGGTGTTAGAAAAATACATTTTCAACGACGATGTTGACAGGTTTAGACTGAGATTCGCAGGCAGACAGCTGGAAGTTGCCAGGAGCCTGGGTCACCAAGGGCTGACCAATCACTGCATTCTCCATGTGGTTCGTCGCTGTAAGTGCGGGGCGATGATGGGAGGGTCAGCAGGGAGGGGAGTGCGGGAGATGCGACTGGATGGGGTGGGCAGGAGAGTGGATGATCGGGGGGAGGAGGGAGAAGCTGCGTGGTGTTGTCCTTACGAGGGGCTGGTGACGGCCTTTACCAAGGGGACGGATCGGCTGAACTGAAGGAAAGCACAACCAGGATCGCTGAATGAAGAGCCAATAGATTTTACTGCCCAGGGCGCATCTCCAGGGAATGTCTGAGCTTTAACAGCATCCGGATCATTCCCGCAGGGAGACCCCCAGTGAGACCCAGAGCAACTCAGGGGGCCAGGCAGGGCCGGGGTGATCCTACTGGTAATTGCTTATCCAGGAGACTTTATGTGGGTTCTTTCTTAGATTTGTTATTTTGCCAAATAAAAGCCACCCAGGCTGATGGGCTGCAGCTGCTCTGTGTGGGTGGGGGTGGAAGAGAATGGCACTGGGGGGGGCGGGGCTGCAGGAAAGGAGAAGGGTCACTAGGCACCCTGCTCCTAGAGGTGGGGGGAGGCCATGTCTGGACAGCTCAGAACATGCACACATGGGGCAGGAGGGAAGGAGGAACCTGGGCCTTGCCCCTCCCTCCATGCAAATGAGGCGAGAATGGAAAGCCCCTCCCCAGCAGTCAGGGTGGGGGGCAGTAATGCAGGATGCCCCATCCCGGCCGGGTGGGGGATGAGAAGGTGGTGGTGCCCCCTCTTAGCAGCAGGCAGGAAGGTGCAGCGGTGGGGCAGAGCTCGGCTCCCAGAAGCCAGGAGAGGAAGAAGAAGGAAAACCCCTCCTCCCACAGACCAGGAGTGGGTTCCTAGGGGTCGATTCCAAGGCCCGAAGGGACCATTGTGATCGTCTAGTGTCAGACCTCCAGTAGCACACAGGCTGTCGAACTGCCCCACAATAATGCCTAGGGCGGAGTTTTAGAAACAGCCAACAGCCAATCTTGGGTTTAAAATGGCCAGTGATGGAGAATCCACCGCTACTCTTGGGAAATTGTTCCGACGGTTAATTACTCTCACCGTTGTAAATTTGTGCCTTCTTTCATTATCTGGACCAGCTAAGTTAAAAATATCTAATTTTGGTAGCTTCTGTTAAGATCCTCCCGAGATACTAGAGGTATATGATGAGACTATATTATCTGTTTATTCCCCAAATATGGAACAGAAATATTTATTGAACACTTCTGCCTTTTCTCCATTATTATTGATAATTCTACCATGTCCATCTTGTAATGGGCCAATACCCTTGTCAGGATTCTTTTTGTTTTTAATGTATCTCTGCCATAGATGTTGCCGTGTGTCCTTTTTCTTCCCTTAAGAATTTTCTACAATTCCTAACCTCTGATTTATATCCATTACTATCAGCTTTCCCTTTCTTCTGTTTGTTGTGTATTATTTTTTTATTTTGTATAGTTGCCTTCACATCCCTCTAAAGCAGGTTGGTTTTTTTAAAACCAGTACGGCCTTCTTTCTAAACTGTGCCTTTTTGGGCATCTAGTAAGGTGCTCTTAAATGATTCCCAATTATCATTCACATTTTGCTGATTAAATTCTTCCTCCCAGCTGATTTGTCTCATAATTGTTTTCAGCTTTGTGAAATTGGCCCTACTAAAGCAGCAAGGATATATATTACCCGTCTGGACTTTGCTTTCATATTATAAATGGGATCAGATCGTGATCACTTGCATAAGGAGACGGTGGGATTGAATAGACACTCAGGCTCCACCTAGGAGGGATGGGGTTTGTTCACTAGTGGGAGGAGCTTAGGTACTGTTTTCACCACTAACAGGCAGCAGCCCACCCCATAGTCTCTCTATCCAGTCAGAGAGCAGCAAATCTGCAGGGTAATAATTTTACGGGTCTCACCCTGCTGCCCCAGCAGGCTAGAAATAGCAGAGCCTCAGTAGGTGGGGGAGGGACAAAGCCATGTGAGACATAATATGGCAGCAAAAGGCTTCTTTCTAAAGGCGCTGAGAGCAGGACTGGGACAGTGGGGAAAGGTGGGAGAGGGATACTTCTCCGCAGGGGGTTGAGGGTCCTGATCTCACTCTCCGATGTTTGTTTTGCAGTGTCCGGTGGTGGTGATATAAGCTCCCTTCCTCCAGGTAAGAAAAGCTGCCGTTTTTTCCCACTTTAAATGTTTTCCCTTTAAAACAGCCGCGCAGGGGAGAGAGCAACAGGCTGGATCCTGGGTCTGCAGGGACAGATCGAGGAAGGCTGGCTATGCTCTAGAGGACTGAATACAGAGTTAAGAGTCAAAAAATGGGCTCTCTTCCCCCACTCTGCCACTGATTTGCAGTATGGCCTTAGGTGTGTCACTGCCTCTCACCTCTACTCACTTCCCCATCTATAAAATGGAGACAGCATCCTAGACCAAGCCCTGGCGGCGGCGTTAGTGCAGCAGACAGGCAATACAACGTTAGTCTGTGGGAGGGCAAAGGAGTTATGGGGTGGGATCAGGGATGGCGCTGGCGTTACCAACACAAACGCTGGGCGCTAGGGTGCAAACTGCTCTCTGGATGTCCAGTCTGTGTCGGGTTATTTCCCAGAACATGATCTCAGATGATAGTGGTTTCTCTGCTATTCCAGTCTTTCACTTTCCTGCTGTAACTGGACAAGGCAGAGAGGAAGCCCAGCCACCCCATTCGTCATCTCCAGACAAAGCAGAACCTGAGGAACAAACACGTAAGGGGCCTCAAAAAATTATAATTGGGCAAT